>NC_056746.1:1107597629-1107633578 GCF_019279795.1 Protopterus annectens
CCAGACCATGTCAAAGCAAAATTACTAGATGCTCCATTAAACAAGAACGTTTGTTTGGTACTAAAGCAGAAGTTGTTCTTAAAGATGGAGGAAAAAGCTAAATCTATGCAAACTGTTCAAGATTTCCTAGAGGTACAGCCGCCTAGATTCAGTAGGCATTGGCCTTCAAAAAACTGGTCCTTTCCAGTCCCTCCCAGACCTTAGTCCAAACCCAGGGGCAGCAGACCACCAAGACTACAGTCTCAAGGTATGCACACATCTAAACAATGGAGTGCTCCCACCTCAAAAACAGGAAGTGGTAAGCCACCCTCTTATGGAAAAAGTTCACAATGACTTGGCCTTCATCCTTCCCAGCCATGCCCAGGTACTTGCACCCCTAGGTGGAAAACTCGCCCTGCATGCAAAAAACTGGGAGTACATTACCCAGGACAGATGGGTCGTAAACATTGTATCCCAGGGATACAGATTCTACTTCCAGTCACTGCCAACCCCAAGCGGATTGCCAGACCGTCCCCCAAACCAGTGGCAGAGGCCCAAAAGCAAGTACTTTCTCTTCTCAGTATCAAGGCTATTCAGCCTGTTCCAACAGAGCAAAGGGGACAGGGTTTCTACTCAGACTGTTTCTGGTGCACAGAAAAGAAAACTTTTGGTGCCCTATCCTGGATTTGTCAATTCTGAACACCTTCATGGTGGTACCAAAATTCAAAATGCTTACTCTACAACAGCTGCTTCCTGTGCTAGCCATTGACTCCTGGCTGGTCACCCTAGACATAAAGGAAGCTTATCTGCACATTCCCATAAGGGAATCTTGCAGGAAATATCTACGTTTCAGGGCAGGCTCTATGCACCATCAGTCCTCTGCACTTCCCTTTGGTTTATCTACAGTGCCCAGGGTGTTCACAACATGCCTGGCTTCAGCCATTGCATACTGCAGGCAGAGAAAAATTCAAATTTACCCATAGTTGGACGATTGCCTGCAGGCAGTAGTCAGGAATTGCTACTTCAGCACCTGACATTTGTAAAGCGACTCCTAACTTCTCTTGGGTATGCCATCAACGAAAAGAAATCACATCTGGTACCTAGCCAAAAAATTGTATTCCTGGGAGCAAGCTTGAACACAACTTCCCAGATGGCATTCCTCACTCCAGAAAAACAGGTTTATTTGACAAACTACTGGCCACCCAAACCCAGCTATCTGGAAGAAAAATACTGCAAGCCCTAGGGTTCATGGCCTCATGCATTCTCCTAATTCCATATGCAAGACTGCATATGAGGAAACTTCAGTGTACTTAAAAAGTGCCTGGTGTCAACATTCTCAGGACCTGGAAACAGTGATTCCTATCGTTCCTTGCCTAAGGACAGTTCCTTTGGTGGGCAGAGGCCTGCTACCACAACGAAGGACTCCCTTTCACTCAACCCCCCAGCCACCCAAACCCTGACAAAAGATGCATCAGACTATGCATGGGGGGCTCACATGGCAGGCAAATGCATTCAAGGCAAATGGAGCCCAAAACAAATGCACCTGCATATCCATCAAAAAGAAATGTTAGCTGTACAGAATGCGCGGACAGCCTTCAAATACCTTATCCTTCCAGGACGACTCTTGATAGACAGACAACACCACAGTTATGTGGTACATAAACAAGCAGGGGGGAACTCATTCCTACCCGCTGTGCAGGTTAGCCATGGCTCTATGGAACACAGCCTTGAGCGATCAAGTGCACCTGCAAGCTCAATTCCTGCCAGGCAAACAAAATTCACTGGCAGACTTGAGCAGAAATCTAATGGACTCAACACGAGTGGAAACTGGAACCCAACTCATTCAAGCTTCTAACCCACAGGTGGGGACACCAGAGGTGGACCTCTTTGCTTCCCCCCATAACCATCAGTTGAGTAAATTTTGCACCAGAACTCCCCACAGCCAAGCATGGAAAGTGGATGCCCTATCCTTTACATGGGGAAACCTCTCTGGTACTCACTTTTACACAGTCTGACAGCAGGGCCACCCTGGCACCTGCATCAGACCCCTTCCCTGCTGTCCCAGCATGAGGGCCAGATTTTGCACCCTCAGCTGCAAACCCTAAACCTAGCAGCCTGGCTCATTCCATGAATACATCAGCAGCAGCCCTCAGCAGACAGGTGCTGGATGTCATCCTTGAGGCCAGGAGGCCTAGTACTAGGAAATCCTACTCAGAAAAGTGGAAAAGATACTGTTCTTGGAGGTAGTCTCAAGGAAAGGACACAACCGTGCCCACCTTATCTCAAATCCTAGATTATCTAGCAGATCTGCTCCACAAAGGCCTATCATTCTCTTCTATTAAAATTCATGCTTGTGTCATCTCAGCTCATTACAATACTGAGCCATCGCTCTTCTCTCACCCTCTGGTCAGACAGTTTGTGATAAGAGCTAACAATCTAAGACCCCCCCCCCCCCGAGGAGAGCTCCCACTCCAGCCTGGGACCTTAACTTTGTACTAGAGAAGCTCACGCTCCCCCCCCCCCCCCTTTTGAGCCTGCTGCTACAGCAGAGTTAAAATTCCTCTCTTGGAAAACAGCCTTACTTCTAGCCATCACTTCAGCAAGAAGAGTGTCTGAGTTGCAGGCCCTTATGGCTGTGAAACTCTTCAATCTGAAGTAGTTAATTTCATTTGATCAGCAACCTGTGTGTTACGGATCCGACACTGATCCAAGCCGGCAGCATACCAGGCAAAAAGATCCGAGCTCCAAGCTCCTCCTCCTTACCCATATTACACTGCAACCTCCTTCCAATCCCCAGATCTCATTTGCCGTGGCTTTGCCAAGCACAGGATTCTTAGAGCTCCAGGCAAGCTTAGCAATTTTTGTCTTCAAACTTCTGTTTTGGTCTTCTTTGCTTGGTGTGTGTGTATTTTAATACCTTTCTACGGGTTTTCATTCTACTTAGCCTTTATATCCCCCTTTACCTTTGGTAGTTTCTCATCCCTTTGTAGGCCCCTATTTTTCCCCTCTTTCAGGTGCGCGTGTGTGGCTGTGTGTGCTTTTGAGTATGGCTGAAAGCCACAAAGTGACTTTTTCTAAATGCTCTGAGTGCGGCCATAAGCTGTCGCCAGCAGATGGTCACACTCTGTGTGTGATTTGCTTGGGGGTTGCACACTTTTCCTCAGGCTGCCAGATTTGTGCGGCCTTTAACCCTCGAGCCTTAAGGGATAGGAAGAACAAGCTGATTCTGGCGGGTCTTCTACCCACAGAATCAGCTTCTTCTCCTTCCCTCTCTGTAGCGATAGCCGCGGCTGCCCAGCCGACTGGCCCTCTTCCCCTGTCTGGGACTCACCCTCCCACCTTGTCTCAGGCAGAACAAGAGGCCAAGAAAGATAAAAAAGAGAGAAGGGAGAGAAAGAGAAGCCGCAAGCGGCAGGCTGAATTGGACCCCTCGGCCCCTCCCGCGAAGGTGGTCTTTTCTCCCCTAAGAGTGCCCAAGCCTTCCTCCCCCATGGCTCCGTTCCCCATGTTTCTCCCCGGAGCCGGAGGAGGAGACCCGACCAGCCTCGGTCGTCGTCTGCTTCCTCCAGGTCTACTCGAAGCATTTCGGATGCAGATATGGACCGGATGATGCGTCAATTTTTGCAAACTCAGCTGCAGATGGGAGTGCTGCTGCCTCCCCCCCTCTGGGGGGGGGGGGTTCAGCTCCACTGTTTGCCCCGATAGCCCCTTCTCCAATCCACCACTGGATTTCGGAGTCTTCGGATCCGAGGATCCCCGGAGCCAGGGGGTCGGCACCGATGGTTATTGCTACCTCGACGCCGGCCATGCCCTTGAGCTTATCAGATCCGAGGGGGTGAGTGTGTCTTCGGCTCCTTTGTGGTAGGAGCACACCATCCTCTTGGGTCAGAGGGCCCCAGCCACCTGTTCTAGAGAGGCCGGTTCCCCCTCAGCATTCGACGTAGTTGTGAGGGTTCTCTCTGGAGGATCGAGACCCCTCACTCTTTCCTCAGGGTCCGCCCCTGCTCCCACACAGCTCAGTTTGTCCTCCATCATCCAGTCCCACCAGGGGCAGGCTGTGTCCTTGACGCTCCAGCCAATTCCCGTTGGAAGAACATGAATCTGTGGGTGAGCCCCCCTCGGGCAGTCCCCCCGAGGACGTCCCTCACAAACGCTTGTGCAAAAGGAGGCACTTGGACTCCCCCGAGTCCCTCACCGAGGATACTGATTTGGAGGAAGGGGGGGTTCCTCCAAATCACCCCCCGACGGTGTCTCCTTTGGAGATATGAAAATATTCTGCCGGGGAGGGTGCGCCCAAAAACTCTCCTCAGTCGTTATTCCTGGAGACATTCAACACAGGCCCATCTACCTCTTGGGTGTCCCCCCGGCCGACCTGATTACCACCAGGGTGTGGAAGGAGCCGGACACTGTAGAGCCGATACCTAGAAGGCCCGATAAGGTTCTCACCCCCCTGCAGATGGAGCTTCGTGGAACAAGGGTTCCCCGGTTGATGCCATGGTGGTGGCAGCGGCCACCAAAAAGGAACTGTCCCAGGAAAGTTCTTCGGTCCATCCCCCTGACAAGGAGTCTCGGGCAATTGACCGTATTTTAAAGCGGACTTTTGCTTCCGCTACCTTTTCTATAAGGGCGCTGAATTATTTGGCCCATGTAAACAGACTGCAGCGGGACCTGGTCAAGGAATACAGCGAGTCTCCCCCAGAGTCCATGTCGGCCAAGGATAAAAGGACTTTCTCTGCTCGTATGGCCACTCTTAATTCAGTGTCCAGTACTTCTATGCAGCTACTTTCCCATGCCACGGAAGTAGCCGCTAGAGCTAGCGGGTCCGGAATCGCCTTAAGGCGTCATGCCTGGCTTCGACTTTGCGATTTTTCGGAACCTTTCAAGGCGTCCTTCACGAATGCACCCTTTGACGGATCGACCCTCTTCGGGAAGACCGCAAGACGCTGGTCCAGAGCGAGAAAGACTGGAAAATGCTGTCAGCCGTCGGAATACGCTTCTCTACCCCTCAAAGGTCCTTTTCTAGGAACCAGCGAGGGCAGACGAAGATGTGGTTCTGGAAATCTCAGCAGGCCCGCAACGCTCAGAACTCCTACCCCAGAGGCAGAGGGGGACAAGGTGGACGCCGGCCCAGAGGCAGAGGGGGACTGAAGAACTTCGGGTCACGGGAACCTTTTTCCGACTGACCCACGCAACAGCCCTGAGGGGTTGCCCGACTGCTCCTCTCTGGAGGCAGTCTGGGGGGGGGTTCGAGGCACCTGGGTCAATGGGAGTCCATCACAACATATCGCTGGGTGCTTCAGATAATATCCAGAGGCTATTCAATCCCCTTCATCAGCAAGCCCCCTTACTCAAGACTCCTCCAGATGTCCCACCCACTCAAAGGGAGGCCACAGCTTTGGAAATAAAAAAGCTGTTAGAAAAAAGAGCCATCCAGCATGTGCCCCCAGACCAGTCCGGATCAGGCATCTACTCCAGGTTCTTTCTGGTGCCAAAAAAGGCGAGGGACTTGAGGCCGATTCTCTACTTGTCAACAATGAACTTTTTTGTTGCCGAAGAGAAATTCCGGATGGTCATGATTCAATCCATCCTGTTCCTCTTGCAAGAGGAGGACTGCATGTGCTCCATAGACCTCAAGGATGTGTACTACCATATTCTCATGGAAAGACGGTCCAGGAGGTTTCTCCTTTTTCGGCTAGGAGCCATTCATTACCAGTTCAGGGTCCTACACTTCGGTCTCACCACAGCCTCCAGGGTGTTCAAGGTCATGGCAGTTGTAGCGGCCCACCTGAGGCTCCAGGGCATACAGGTCTTCCCCGTACCTAGACAACTGGCTCCTCACCGCCCTCACCAGGCATCTTCTTTCTCTAACCAGGGATTTCTTCCTCCTGATGTCACCCTGGTTGAGGATAACCATAAATGTCAAGAAGTCCTTCCTTCAGCCTATCCAAGTGTTAGACTTCATAGGGGCCAGGCTAGATACCCTCCAGGCCAGGGCCTTCCTAACGTCAGACAGACTTCACAGCATGACTCTGCATTTGCTAGCCCTCTTTCAATCCCCTGCTCCCCCAGCAGAATTAGTCCTGAGAGCTTTGGGGTCCATGGTGGCAGCGATCTATCTGATTCCTTACGCTCATCTGCACATGAGGGTTCTACAGTGGACGTTGCAGGTCCAGTGGTCTATTCTACACCACCCTCTAGACTTCCCGATTCCCCTCAGCAGGGTTTGCAGGAACTCCCTCGTGGTGGCTTCAATCCCGAGCCATTCGAGAAGGATGACCTTTTATGTCACCACCCCAGGCCACAATGACCACGGATGCCTCCCGCCTAGAGTGGGGGGCATTGTGCAGGCAGGACGGTCCAAGGCACGTGGACTCAGACCGAGACTGTACTGCATATATATTCCCTGGAGATGAGGGCAGTCCTCTTGGCATTGTAGGCCCTCCATGCCTTTCTTCATCCAGGGACTATTATGATCCATTCGGACAATGTCAGTGGTTTGGTATATCAACAAACAGGGGGGAATCGGGTCTTACCCCCTTTGCCGAGAAGCCATGAGAGTTTGGGAATGGGCGATCTCCACATCCGCTTCCTGTTAAGGAATGCACTTTCCGGGTCGGTCCAACATACTGGCGGACAAATTGAGCAGAACTATCCTCTCTCCTTACGAGTGATCTCTGAATCCTTGTGTAGCAGAACAGATCTTCCTCAAGTGGGGTCAGCCTTGCTGCGATCTCTCCGCATCGCCTTCCAACACGAAGTGCAGCGAGTTTTTCGCTCTTAATTCCTCCTTTGGGAGAAGCCCCCAGAGACGCGCTCTAGTCCATGGTTGGAAGCCCGGACTTTTTTATGCATATCCTCCACTTCCGCTTATGACAAAATTTCTGCAGAAAGCTCACCGGTTGGGGAGCAAGATTATTCTCATAGCCCCATTCTGGCCTCGTCAAGTCTGGTTCCCATGCCTGCGGTCTCAGCTCCACTCTGGATCTTGGATCCCATTTCGGATCTGATTTCTCATCCCTTGGGAATGGCTCCTCCGAACCTGGACGTTTTCAAGCTCTCAGCTTGGCTGATCCAGTTCCCCCTAGTTGCCAGGACTCCCGGTATCTCTTCCCGAGTCAAGTCTATCCTGGTGGTGGCACATAAACCCTCTACCAGGAAGATTTACAGTAGCAAATGAAAAAGTTTTTCAATTTGGGCTTCACAAAAGAACTTTGATCCTTTCACCACGCCTGTTTCGGCGGTACTGGAATTCTCGTCTCATATTTTTCAGCAAGGGGCCAGCTCATCTACTGTGAAGGTTCAGCTGGCTGCCATTTCCCATTTTCATATCGGGGAGAACTTTGGTTCCCTCGCTGCTGCTAGAGTTTAAGACCTTTCTAAAAGCTGCTTTTCTTTTGAGACCCCCTGTTAGAAATTCATCTCCGCCGTGGGATCTGACCTTACTTTATCAGGCTCTCGGTATCAAACCTCCATACCTTGTGTTTCTTAAGGATAAGGTATCTCTCAGGACTAATCCCTCCTTTCTCCCAAAAGTTGCTTCAGAGACTAACATTAATCAGTCCATTAATTTGCCTGTCTTTTTCCCTAATTTCCAGAATAAAGGAGAATATAAACTTCATTTGCTGGATGTTCACAGACAGTTACGTTTTTATTTGCACAGGACGGCTGTCTTTCGTAAATCTGATCAGCTTTTTGTCTCCTTTGCTAAGCCTTTTCTAGGGAAACCAGTTTCAAAGGTGACTCTCGCCTGGTGGATTTCGAGTTGTATCTTACACGTATACAGAGAATCTGGCTTACCAGAACCAGTGGGAGTTCATGCTCATTCTACGCGTTCTATGGCAACGTCTGCTGCATTCTGGTCTAGAGTTTCCCTGGAAGACATTTGTTCGGCGGCTACCTGGGCGTCCTCTCACACCTTTATCTCTCATAAACTGGATTTGGTGTCTAAGGGAAGGGCTGCCTTTGGCTCTGCAGTGCTCCGGAATATCCTTCCTTAAGGGCCTGCCAAGATTCGGGTAGCTGAGGACTCTGTCCCACAGGTTGCTGATCAAATGAAGTCAACTACTTCAGATAAAGAAGTTATGTACTCATCATAACGTTCCATCTGAGTAGGTAAACTTCATTTGTCAGCAACCGTCCGTCCCTCTTTCCCCCTGACCTTCATGGTTATTTAGCAGAGCTCGAGGTTTGGACTTATGAGCTTTACTTTGTCCTTGAGTCAGGTGTCTCAGGTTGTTGGTTGTTTTGTTATGTGCAGATGGCAAATGCGATCTGAGGATTGGAAGGAGGTTGCAGTGTAGTATGGGTAAGGGGGAGGAGTTTGGAGCTCAGATCTTTTTGCTTGGTATGCTGCCGGCTCGGATCCGTGTCTGATCCGTAACCCACAGGTTGCTGACAAATGACGTTTACCTACTCAGATGGAACGTTATGGTGAGTACATAACTTCTTTTTACTTTTTACTGGTGGTGTTTTTTCCACCATATCTTAACTCCCTATTTGGGGGCTCCTGAAATTTGGGGCAAGAAAAGCTGATGTAATAGCGTCGGCTGCCTTTTTTTATACCCCTAACGACCTGACGTCAGTCCTGAAGCGACAGCAACCGATGCAGAAATACTAAGCCTCTGGTATTCGGGCTGACTGAGGACTACCCCTGGCAGGATAACCCAAGTGTGATGACTGCAACAGTGAATACACTCCTAACATCTACATTTATGGTAGTTGTACACAACTGTACTATTACCTTCTTGCCTATTGGCATACTTTAGTCATTAGTTTCTCAAATGAGATCTAGGGAACAGCCACTAGGCATCTTGGGATAGGCGGTAGCCTCCAGCCAGCTGAAGTTCTCGAGCTTTAGTATGCGGCCTAGTCAGAACAGAGGATCGGCTCCGTACCCAACCAGCAAAATTGAAGGTGAGATTCTGGTCAACAAACATGGAACGTTATGGTGGGTACAGAACTTCTTTTTTATCAACTGCCTGTAATCGTGAATTATTTACCAGTAAATCAAACTTTTTGCAAAGGGCAGAGCAAAATCATGAGAAAAAAAATCAGGGAAGGTCCTTGAAATTAGGGACAGTGACAGTTGTGCATTACTTCTCAATACAATAAATAAAAGTGACTTAACGTTGCTGCTGTTTGATGATTGCTAAACAGCAGTCACTGATCTGGTGTGGCAGTACCAGTGTTGCACAATGTGTTGCTATTTGCTGAACTAAGTACAAGCTAATATTGCCATAGCTTATGTGTTTGTGTGCAAAAAATATAATTTCTGTGTACAAATAATGCAGGGACACATGCATACATTTTCTGGTGATCAGTTAAAAATGCAGCTAACAAATTCATTGTATTTCAAAAGTAAAGCATAAAATATATCTCAGAATATTCAGACTCTTAGATCTTCTAGGAGTCTGGTGGCCCCCACTGTCCAAACTTTATAACTGGATACAGGGTCCCCATTATAGGATCATATAATCAATGGAAGTTACTAGGCTGTTAGGCCCTGAGGCCCTTAGAAGCCTAGCCAAGAATTTAGCCCATGTTCCAACAAGTCAGCACCCTATGCCACTGTCCAGCAGGGACATAGGTGGAATCCCAGGGGTTTATTTTCTGTTCCCCATCCAGTTATCCAGGTTGTGCTTAAAAAGGTTTAATGAAGTACTCTGCTTTACGTGGAGAGGGAGTTTTCCACAAAAGGGGCGAGTCTCTGGGACACAAATCTGTCCTGCCAACAAGTCCTATTGATGTCACAGACTAGGTTCTTTCTGGACTGTATGGGGATCCCACAAAAGCTGCTGTTGGTTCGGGAAAAATGAGCTGTGATATGACCTTGTTAGGATAAAGTTGTTAATAACCTGTCTCAGCCACACCTATTGTAAAATCAGCTCTGCTCAGACGTGTGTGCGCACATGAAGTTGCTGAAGGTTATGTAGTTGGGGGAGTCTGGGGTTATGTGGTTATTACTGCTTTAGTTTTCCTTACAGTCAAACCTTAGAGGTGGGCACAGAAGGTCATTATAGCTTCTTTGCCTGGGGACATTGTGGACATTTTCTTTTACTTCTTACATACCTCAGAGGTGTACAAAGCAGGTTACTATAGCTTGCATAGGAGCAGCAAACTGCAACAAAGTAGAGTGCATTACTGTAATCTTTTTTTCACTTTGCTCACAGTCACACATCAGGCACGTATACAGGTGGCTGCCTTTGGGGGATGGGGTGAGGAGGCATGCTAGGATATATGTATGTATGTCAGCTGTCACTTGAAATACATGACTGGCAATTTGAACTTCTGCTTTCATCCCAATGCACTGGAGAACCTCTTGCTGTGAGGCGACAATGCTAACGGCTGCACCACTGCGGCCCCACTCACACTTACCTTAACAGTAGAAGTTTGAATTCCTCACTGCTGCAGTAGCTACACTTGGTCTCTATCCCGTTTTCTGTGTAGCTTTTTTTTTTTTGGTCGAGTTTGTATTACATGTATTTTTTTCAGCATTATATCACTTCTGTTTATGAGCAAGAACGTCATGAAGAAATTTTGAAGTAACCTTCACTCTGAATGCTGATTTCTCTACACAAGTGGGCTGTCCATTCGACACTTAGGGTAACTGTGTCAGAGGGAGCCAGAGCTTTGTGATGCTGGCCAGTTGTATCCTGGGCAGAATGCAGCCCAAATAGTCTGTCTACTTCAGCAGTGAGTAATTCAAACATTTACTGTTAGGGTAAGTGCAACTTTTACGCAACTGTACTTTTATCAACTGTGCCTTACAAATGTTCCAAAAAGCATTTTATTGGTTTTATGTATAGCTGCATGCAGGATTTGCTATAGAAATTTAAACTTGATTCTTTTTTTTTTCTTTTTCCTCCCTTTAGCGCTCTGGGGCTGTGGTTTTTCATCCGCCGAGGCAAGCAGTGCTTGGATTTCACTGTCACAGTTCATGTGTTTCACCTGTTAGGCTGCTGGATCTTCAACTCACAGTTCCCTGCTACACTGACTTGGTGGCTTGTCAACCTTGTTTCCATTGCCCTGATGGCAGTGATTGGAGAGTATTTGTGTATGCGGACAGAGATGAAAGCAATTCCAGTCAACACAGCTCCAAAATCTAACCTGTGAGCTTACTCAGTTAATCCCATGGATGAATTTTTTTTATTTTATTTCTTATGCACTGCTGGATACATTCTGAGAATGAGCCTAATGTCACCCGTTTTCAGCAGTTGACTCAAGCGATGCAGAAATCTGATCTTTGTTTGTATACAGCTGCCTCAGGACAGTGGCTTGAATTTCGTTCTGGTTTATTAACGAGCAAACCAAAACAGTGCAGCACTTTTTAATAAGTTCATCACAAGTATATACTTAGGTTGGTTCTCTCTCGTTTAGTGTTAATAGGATAATGGAGAGCTTTACAAAAGCTGCAGTGCAGTTAAACATTAAAGAACAGAATAAGGTCAAAGCCGTATGACTGTAGCTGACACTACTGAAAGTTTCAACACACTCCATAAATGTGTCTCATGCTCTAGAGGACTCATTCCTCCATCCCCATTTTATGTTGAAATTGGCTTCTTAGTCTTTGTTGGTGGAGTCAGTTTTACAATGAAATCACAAGCTCATTATAACTTGGTATCTAGCAGGCGATGCACTCTTGTTAACATGTCTTTGCCTACATTTGTAATTTTGTTTTCATTAGTTTATTTTATTGTTGTATACTTTAGTTTGAAAATGGCATAATTGCCATTATTTCATGAAGAAATCAAAATTGCTTCTCAGGAAGAATGAATTATTCTCATTCACTTAAGAATTTTAGTCTTTGTGTTGGTTGGACTTTGAGAGGGGGAATTAAAACCATGCACTGTAAAAAGTAATTAAGGACTAAGTGAAAGTTGCACTAAAGACAGAATTTTAACATTTAGCTTCTGATTAACATAAAATCTGTCAGTTTGTAATCTCCTGTACATAAAAACAGATAAAACTGTTTTAATCATGCGGGTTTTAAAGAAATATTTTTGTGATGTTAAAACTGCACTTTAAATTGATCATAAAAATTACAGAATGTGGAGATTGGTCTTTAGTTCGTAGGATAATTAACAAAACCAGCAATACTTTTCAGTTTGTAACATTTTAATCCTAATGGTTTTCATTGCTACCAAAGTTGGCCTTGCTTGCAGTATTGATAAGTTGTGTGGATATTGGAGGTTGGTGTATAAATGACCCCACTTTGTGGCAGAAGTTAGTATAGCTTCACTCTTGTAGTACTAATTCTTAGGTCTTCCTGTTGTGCAGAAGCCTGTGTCCAGTCTTTTCATCATCCCCTGCCAACGGACACCCGACTGTCTAGATGTCTGGGTATAAGAAGGGCATCCATTGGTACAGTCTTCATTTCTTTCTAGCTATGTAGTCTGATGCACATCACGTGTTCAAAACACTTGCAGTAAGTTGGAACGGTTTATTTTTTCAGACAGCCTAGTCTTCCAGTCAGTTAAGTACCCCAGTGGGGAAATTTCTCTAATGTTAAAAAAAAGTCAACTGTTGTTTCAAGTGTGTGAAGCAAATCCTTCATAAAGATTTTCATTCATGTTGTTTGCTCTTCTTGGGGCCTCAGTACAGTGTCTGTAATTCTCCTGACTGTGCAAAATTCCATGTGAAAATCCTAAAATGTGGGGCTGCCCATATGGAGTCTTCCTCATTTTTTTCCCTTGTATTGTCACAGTCCAGGGCCTCTGCAAACTTGACCTTCTGCTAGTGTCATTCCAAAGAAACAAAAGGACAAAAAGACAAAGGACCCTGATGTTCCCAAGAAAGCCCTAGGTGTGTTGTTCATAAGCCAACCAACAATCCAGGCAAGGTACATTTGCAGTCCCCTGGTCTGACTCCTAGGCCCAAACCCTATGGTCTCCGGCCTACCTACAAATGTTACCCCGGCACACATGTTGGTTGGGTCTGAGGTGACTCACCAAGGTTAGTCTTCCAATGAAACTTTAACCAAAGTTGTAATCTGACAACTGCAACCTCAGGTCATCCCTTTAAACAGACTCTCAAACCAAAGCCAGACACTTTTTTCTTCACCTCCAAAGTCCAAGACTTCCTAAAATATCACAGGAATTCATGGCGTTCATGAAATGTAGAGAACTCTCCCATACTTGTGCAACTGAACCCTCCGCATCCAAAAGAAGCGTAGAGGTGGTCTTTCAGGAAGATTTAGATTCCTCTAGTTTAGAAGATCAGGAGGCATTGGGCACCTCCTTCCACAAACTTACCCTGATTCAAACTCTTGACACCCTCTATTCCACCTCCCCCTAAAGGAACTCTCCTTTGGGGATACTCTGCATTGAATGAAGGGGGCTTTCAGTTGGGAAAGCAAACAGTTCTCACAGCCTCAGACCCATTGCAGAGAACTGCTGGCTATTCCTGTTACACACGTACTGAGTGATGTCTTTGAAGACATTGCTTTACACTTTGATTCTCTACTCCCTGCTTCTGGGAAACAAGATAGGTTTTACAGAGTGCTTGAATCTCACAAGCACCTTTACAAAAATCCAAAGGTGAACCCTTCAGTAGTCTCCACCGAATCCACAAAAGGTGTACCTAAGGGACCAACCAGACATCCCTTGCCTTGTGATAGGGAAAGTAGACAATTAGACAGATTTGGGGAAAAAAGGTCATCTGTCACCCAGGCAATGAGAACTTTGAATTGCCAGTTGCATATGCTAAAGTAATTGAATCTGTTCAGGACAAAATACTAGCTAAGGTGGACTCCACTATCTCAAAGGAAATTGAGACAGCGGGAGAAGCTTTGCAGGTTTCTAGAAACACTAAAGTGTTGCTGTGATGCCTTAGATACATCTTGCAGAGCCGGCACTACAGATGGTCATCCACAGACATGCATGGCACATGCATGGCTGAGGACACAGCCCCTTTCAGATCAGGTTAAGGCTGAACTACTGGATGCTCCACTAGGCAAAGAATTTCTTGTCAGACCTCCAGCTGAACAAGTTTTCAAATAGCTTGATAAACAGGAAAGCAAATAATAACTTGAAGGGATTTTGTCTCTCAAACACCAAGGTATAATAGGAATTACACTTCAAAACCTTGGCCTCCCCCCACTCACCCACCCCTGACAAGACAAGGGGAGTCCTCCCTGGAACAAGAGACCCAAACAATCCATGAAATTGAAACCAGAACAGTCACACACAACAGAGAGCACCAAAGAGCCCGCACAGGGCAGAAACCAACCATGACTGTTAAACCGCAGCCTCCCATACTCCAATCCTGCCCTCTTTTCCAAATCTGTCTGAGAAACTCCCTTCCTAACGTAATGGAGATCTAGCACCAGAGGCCAGTGGGTACCCAACATGATAGAAAAGGGAGTACTACATGCAGTTCAGAGAAATCCCACCCTTCTTTAGGCATTCCAGTACCACCAAAAGAGCAGGAATTCCTCTTGGCAAAGATCCATTCAGCCTGTCCCTTCAGGTCAAGTGGGAAAAGGCTTCTACTCGAGGAACTTTTTAGCTCATCTTGGAACTCTCAAAAGTAAACATGTTTCTCAACATCCCAAAGTTCAAAATGCCTGCATTGTAAAAACCACTGCTGATCTTCCAAGATGCCTTCATGGTTACTGTAGATGCAAGAGAGACTTGCCTACTTGTTCCCAAAGCAGACAGTCACAAAGTACCTATGATTTGTAGCAATAGGCTCCAGTTTCCACTTCTGTACTTTACAATCTGGGTTGAAAATTACTCCTAGGTTTTTCATAAAATGTTTAGCTCCTCTTCTAGCACATTGCTGTACTCTGAGAGTTCATATTTACCCCTACTTAGATGACTCTCTTATTCAGGAAAAATCCATAGCAGAGACCTAGATGCTTGCAGATCACCATAAATTGCTTTTTGAAGGTCTCACCTTAAATCTTCAAAAATCACAAACTCTTTCTCAAACAAGGATCCTGTTTCTGGGAGCTCTCATAGATTCACTCCAGCCGAAAGACTTTCCTGGGGACAAGGTAGCTTTCCTAACAGGCTGCCTGACCTGTCTGCTCCAAAGAAGCACATCCCAGCAAGGGAATTCCTGAGGATTCTGTGGTGCATGGCATTCTGCTTCTCATGAAGTTACACGAGATAACTTCAGCAGTTCCACAAAATGCTTGAAAACAGCATTCCCCACCCCTGGAACCATACTGTCTCCTTTCAAGCCTGAAAGAGCTTCTGTGGTCAAAGAACGCCATACAGCAGAACCTGGGGGTAATTTTTTCTATCAGAAAAAGGCAACACCATCACCACAGATAAGACTTGTAGCTTGGGAGGCCCAGTTACATTCCTGAAGGTGCATCTGGACTCCTCAGCAGAAAAAAATTTATATAAATCAGGAAAAGGTACTAGTAGTCTTATCTGACCATAAGTTTTTCAGCAGAACTTAAGCTCAGGGACTCTGGACAGACAACACTATAGTGATCTGGTATGCAACAAGCAAGGGGAAACACTGTCTTACCCTCTGTGCAGCCTTCTGAGGAAGATTTGGATGCTAACTGAAGAAATGGGGCTAATCCTCATAGCTTTCTGTATTCTGGGACAGAACAGTACCCTAGCAGCTTCTCTGATTGGGGATCTTCTAAATCCCAGTGAGTGGATTCTGAAGAGAGAGGTCTTCCTGGACCTAACTCTACAATCTGGGGTGATCCCTCAATAGACTGTTTGCCTCTCAACTCAACAAACTACTACAGAAGCTCTACTCCAGAACTCCGACAGAGACTTGGAAAATAGATGCTTTCTCTTTCACATGGACAAACTGGTCTCTTTCACATGGACAAACTGGTTCCTTTATGCATTCCTGTCCTTGCCTTTAATCCCTGGGTACTGACAAAAGTCATGGTGGACAAGACCCAGCATGATCCTACTGCCTCCCTTCTGGACGAGGCAGCACTGGCTGTCTCTCCTGTTGACACTCAGTGAGGGGCATTTCTGCACCTTACCACAGGAAGTAGATCTCAGCCAAGCCAAAAGATCTGTTCTACCCTCACCTTGCCACCAACGGTCAATGCTTCTAATCTCAAGGATATGCTTTCCATTCTATGGAAAGTAAGGAAACCAATACTAGGAAATCATACCCGACAAAATGGAAGAGTTTCCACTTGGTGTCACAGCAAGAACACCAACCCTTCTCATGCTGACATTAACTGAGTCTCGCAGTACCTGTCAGGCCTGTTTAGAAAGAGACCTTTCTACACAAGCATTAAAGTACATGCATCTGCTGTATCAGCTTGCCTGCAGAGTATCCCATCTATCTTCTCGCACCCCCCACATGAAGCTTTTTCTAAAAGGGGTGATTCACTTGAGATCACCCAGAAGGAACCATATTCCTGCTTGAGATATATAGAGAAACTAACCTTGACCTGCTTTACACCAGCTTCCACTGCCTGTTTAAAGATGCTCACCTGGAAGACCACTTTTCTTATAGCTTTCACATCAGCTAGAAGAGTTTCGGAGCTACAGGCCCATCAGAACAAACTCATCATTTATACCTGAGGTGGTATCAGAACTTACCCTAAACCAGGCTTATTAATCTACCAGTATTTCCCAAATCCACAGAACACGGCAGAACAAGTCCTTCATTCTCTGTCTGTGCACATGCAGATCATTTGCTATCTAGACAGGACAAAACTCGCTACTAGAGCAGAGCAATTACTAGTAGTTTTCAGACAGTAAAACAGTGCAGACCTGTCTCCAAACAAACCATTTAAAAATGAACTGCATTAAATTCTGTTACTCACACCATGGAAAAAGATCTATTTGGCCATGTTGAAGCCCACTCCACTAGATATGAGTTAACTCCCACCGCTTTCCTTAAAGGAGTCTGCACCCAGGCCATCCTGGAGACAGCCATACAGAACTCATTGTACACCCTTACAAAACACTGTAACCTAGGCAATGTGTCCAAGGCTACAGCAGGCTTCACCACTGTCATCCTATTTCCTAGGCTCATGTAAATGGCGTACCACCCACCTGTTAGCTTTGGGAGTCCTCCCAGGAATCTGCTGCAACACTGAGTGCAAAGAACATAGTATGGTTTGTGTCCCACTCAGACATAATTGTTTATGTTCAAGTAGATCAGTGTTGTGGTACATTCTCCTTATCGCCATCACCCCCCCTCCCATGCCTGTTATGATTGTACACCCTTTCAGTCAAATCCAGACAACTGGAGAGGTTCTGCTATCCTCAAGCATCAAACTGCTTGTTTGCTTAGAAAGACCTGAAACTGGCATAGATGGCCAGCCTTATTTGACATCAAATGTACGTTGGCTGGTGATGATGCAGAGACTCTGGAAATCAAGCCGGTCCTGGGAGATTCTGCATGGCGGGAAAACCCAAGAATCAGTACTGCAACACTGATCTTCTCGAACATCTACATGTATGGTAAGTGGAATACAACTGTACTTTCTTCAGTATTGTGATTATTAATTAACTTCTAATTCAGACTTACAGGAAAAACTGTAAATGGAGCCCACAAAAGTACTTGGCAGACTTTAATAAAATAAAAAAATATAAAATGTAAAACCCAAGACTGAGCATTTTTATCTTATACAAATTAAGACTTCATCAGTGTTAGTCAGCCATGTCCCTATACAAAAACTACAACCAGTCAGCACTAAAACAGTCATACGTCATATCACTGTGTTCAAATAGAAGTAATTAAAGGCAAAACACAAACTCTAAACACAGTATTAAAACAGTGAGCTAAAAAGTTATGATATAATTAAGCAAATAATTAGACATAAAATTAGGCATATGCAGAACATTTAAAGGAGAAACGCGCCCACAGACTAAAACAAAATGTATTTCATCATGGTTTGGTGTTTCTATATTTTAGCACCACTCTGGGACTATTTACAGGTTTTTAAATATTTTTATACATAATTTGAGTCTGACCGCATGGGGTCTGGCATTTTGAAGTAATTCTGATTGCTTAGTCTGCCTCTAGATATCCCATAATTCAGTGCTTGTCTGTAAAAAAAAAAAAAAAAAAAAAAAAAAAAAAAATTACATCACGCAGGCCTCTTTCTTCTTAAAGCTCCTGTCACTGCACTGATTTTACATGCATACGCTGCTGTCTTTCAGTCAGTTTTAAGTAATATTTCATGCCGTTCAATGACCACTTAAAACACAAACAGTGAAAATGCCACAGAACAGACTTTCAGAGTGCTTTTTACTGCTGCTGCTTTTTAGAATGGCTAAACTGCAGTCTTTTGGGAAGCTTGAATTTGTACTAAGACTCTCTCCCATCCCCTTCACACCTAACTTCCAGGACCAGAGAGCTGTGACATCACAGCATAGGTAGGTTTTTAGGACAGTAGTGGTGATGTCAGTTTGGGGAGAGAAATGGCCAGAAAACCACCTGTGTCCAGTGGCCTTGATGACATCAGTGAATTGGAGACTTTTCCAGGGCAGGGCAAAAGTTTTTTGAAAGTGAAACCAACACAGTACAGAAAGGTACTGTTCTAGTGGAGAGAAACAATCAATTAAAAATATTCTAAATTCTGTATTTTTTATTCGTAGCAAGGGCAGTAAATAGAAAAAAGAGAGAGGTTGAGCATTTAATAAGAGTCCTATTTTCCTTTAGCTACCAGCTGCACTGAACCATATGTCAAACTCTAGGGATTAATGACACCGGTGTCCCTTCCATGACTTAAGAAAAGAGCTGCTGTAGTTTGACAGT
Organism: Protopterus annectens; assembly: GCF_019279795.1. NCBI lineage: Eukaryota > Metazoa > Chordata > Ceratodontiformes > Protopteridae > Protopterus > Protopterus annectens. The sequence continues at coordinate 1,107,616,311 of NC_056746.1, forward strand.
GGTTCAGTGCAGCTGGTAATTAAATGCTCTGTGTATGTCTAATTGTGTCTAATTATTTGCTTAATTATTTCATCATAACTTTTTAGCTCACTTGTTGATTTAACACCGTTTGTTTTGCCTTTGATTACTTCAACACTGCTTTCAACATGATGTGTGATAATGTTTCAGTGCTGAATGGGTGTAATTTTTGTATATATAGTCCTTGGACATGGCTGACCTATCAGTGATGAAGTCTTAATTGGTGTAAGGCAAAAGAGCTCAGTTTTGGTTTTATATTTTATATATTTTGTTTTATTAAAGTGTGCCCAAGTATGTTGCTGGGCTCCGTTTGTTGTTTTTCTTGTAAGCTTGTGCTTTACATTCTGTTTTTTGTTAACTTCTATTTCAGCACTTACTAAGGTATGAAAAATGTAGTGAATTAGTAAATACCTGAACCTCAAATGGGTATTTCATTAAGAGCATTTTTATGTTCAGTGGAGCTGTGCTGTAGCTTTAACCATTGAGAGGTGACTTGAAGAAATATGTAAAAGTCAACATACTGGCATGGTGGATGTAATGTGCCCAGGAAAAAGAAATGAGCAAAATGTCATAATTTCTTGTTAGTAGTAGAATTTAATTTTATTTGAATCTGATCTTTAGTTCAAATATTAGCTTGAATTTGAGCCTAATGTCTATCCTCGATTGTTATAGAAACTACAGTAATCGTATAAAGTAAGATGTTCAGCATATTGATCACTGCGGTACACTTGGCTATGTGGGTTATATCCTGCCAAGGATACAACATCCAGGCAACTGTCAAAGCTTCAGGGTACTTTACATGTGTCCAGTCAGCTTGCTCTGAGTTGACTAAAGACAGGTTTTGATGCAGAAGCCTTCAGAGCTTTCAGCCAACAGACAAACTGTGCCCTGAAAAAGTGCTTGGAACTAAGTAAGTGTTGCACCTTGACATAAGCAACACAGCATGAAACAAGGGGGTAGCGGGGGGGAGCAGCTACTTTAAAAGTGGTCATTTGAATATCTGCTGTTATGGCAAATTTACTTACACAACTGAACCATGTTCATATCGATTACTGCTGCAGTAACCTTAGCTATTGGATAGATTATCGTATTTTGCTTACTACACGTGGTAGTTGGAAGGGGAAGGGTCCAGGGACCCCTTGGAGAATAGAGATAGCAAAGTCTGATCTGGACAAAGAAAAGGAATTAAGCTTGTCATGCTTTGTAAATGAATGTATGTACACAGGATCAAGTTGCTGCTTTATACTTCTAGAATCCAACCTTTTCCGAAATGCCATAGATGAAGCCAATGCCCTGGTAGAGTGGGCCTTGACCCAGTCTGGAATAGATTTGTTGTGGTTAGTATAGCAAAAGGTAATAGCCTGAGACAATACCATTTGGAAATGATCCGTTTTGACAGAGGTTATTCCTTCTTACCCACACAAGAACTATGGACTATCCTTTCTCCCTCATCTTTAGGTTCAGAAAAGAAAACTGGGAAATAGACAATTTGGCTTAATCTCTAATACCACTTTAGGCATAAAATGATTCGTTCTCAAAGAAACCCTCTCTCTGTGGAAAATGATATAGGGTTGACTCACCGTAAGAGTTTGCAACCCAGGTATTCTTTTTGAAGATATTAGAGTAACAAGTAGGAATTTTCTATGTTAAGTCAAGTCGGCCACATAAGCTAGTTCAAATGGAGCAAGTGTTAGCTTCTGCAACACAAAATTAAGATCTCAAGGAGGAGCCACTGGATGTTCTTTGTGTTTCACTGTTGCAGTCATCACATTTGGGTTATTTGCTTGCAGTAGACCTCAGTCGGTCTGATTAACAAAGTCTTGGGTCCTGCGTCGGTTGCTGTCCCTTCTTCCATGACGTCAGGTCGTCAGGGTTGTAAAACATGCAGTCGATGCCATTACACCAGTCTTTCTTGCCGTGCAGTACCCAAAGCAGAAGCAGTTCGCAAGTGCGGGTAGGCAGACTCCTGAAATTTTCGTTTTCGAGTTTCAGAACCGAAGTCTTCAATTAAAAGCTAAGTACCCCGTTGGGAAAACTTTTCTTGCTTTAAACCGATGTCAGTAAAAGTAAATAATTGCATTACTTGTGGAAAACAAATACCTCATAAAGATTTTCATTCGTACTGTATTCCTTGCCTAGGCCCTGACCACGACGTACCTCAGTCGGTTTTGTGCCTTATTTAAACCACGAACTATCAGTCGTCTGTATACTTTCGCTTCTAAATATTTTGGTGCTCTGTTCAATTATCCTGATATGTCTTCGGTTAGCCATCTGACTACCGACATTCCGAAAAAAACGCAAAGATAAAGACAGGCCGCCTAGGCCCAAAGCTGCCGATGCTTCTATGCCAGTCGCCAGTTTGCTGGTACTCAGTGAGGTGCTTTCGCAGCACCTGATACCAGCTACTTCAGATTCGCAGGCTTCTACTGAGACCCATTCAGAGTCTGATATGCCGCAAGATGCTTCAGTTGTGGAACCTGCGGATGTCTCTACCTTGGATGGGGTTCGGAGCCGCTGTGCAGGCACCGGCTTCTGAGGGTGTATTCAGGCGTACTGACATGTGTATTAAACCTGCGCCATCTTCTTCAAGGCCTAAACCTTGTACCATGCCTAGAAAACTGATGCCTAGACCGCATGGTCAGGCCTCTATGCCTAAAAAGCAAATAAGAATGGCTGAAGACCTTATTACTTTAATCAGGGGAAGCCAGTCCCCACCCCCCGAGACCTAGCACTGAGTTTGCTTATGATACTTCTGACCAGGATTCTGAATTTTCTGTTTCCTCTGATGACCAGGATTTACCCTTATCTACCTATGAGGATTCTGATGCAGAGGACTCTATTCCCTCTGCTTCTCCCCCAGAGGATTTCTCTTTTGGTGAAACTCTCAGGGAGCATTTTCATTGGGAAGGTCAGGATTTCTCTGATTCTAAAGAGAGGCTTAGGAATTTCTAACTACTGCCCCAGCACAGGCTTTTAGCCATACCTTCTGTACTAGACATTGTTGATGCCTTTTCAGAATGTAGCTTGGACCCTGACTCTTTACCTCCTGCTCCCAGAAAACCTGACCGATATTGCAGGGTCCCTGACGCTCCGTTCCTTTTTCAAAATCCTACTGCGGATCCTGAGACCATTTCACAGGAACCTACTACTGCCAAAAATCCTACCCCCTCTGATAGAGACTCCTGGGTGCTGGATAGATGGGGTAAGAAGGTATACACCTCTGCAACTTTGTCCATTAGGGCCTTAAACTGCCAGTTTCATATGTTCAAGTATCAGCAGCATGTTATTGGATTGCTTAAACAGAAAATGATGTTGATTCCTGATTGTGCCGAAAATAAGGATTTATATGATTTACTGCACTCAGCTGAACAAGTTGGAAAACATACTTTGCAATGTAGTTTTGATTCACTAGAGGCATCTTGCAGGGCTACTGTAACTGAGTCTGTACTTAGAAGGCAAGCTTGGTTTAAGGAGCTAAGGAGCAGTCCTTGCCAGATCATGTTAAAGCGAAATTACTGGATGCTCCCTTAAACCAGGACTGCATGTTTGGCAACAAGGCAGAATAAGTTCTTAAAAAGATAGAGGAAAAAGCAAAATCTATGCAAACTGTTACAACCTCCAAGGTTTAGTAGAGATTGGTCTTCCAAGAATTGGCCCTTTCCTGCTTCTTCCAGACATTCTCAGTCCAAACCCAGATCCAGCAGAGCTCCCAAACTTCAGTCCCAGGGTATGCACAGGACTAAGCAGTGGGGGACCTCCACTTCCAAACCTGGGAGTAATAAAACTCCCCCTATGGTAAACTGTCTCAATGACTTTTTTTAAAACTTCCAAGCACTTCTCAACTGACTGCCCCTTTGGGGGAGAAGATTGAACTTCATGCAAAAAACAGGGGACTTAAATATAATGTCCCAAGGATACAGATTTCACTTCCGGCCAACTGCTTGGAGGTGGCAATGTGTGGATCTACCTCCAAGTCAGTGAGCAGAGGCCCAAAAGTAAGTACTCTCTCTCTCTCAATCATAGGGGCTACTCAGTTGGTACCAGAAGAATAAAAGTAACAAGGTTTCTACTCGAGATTTTTCCCGGTACGCAGAAAAGACAATTCATGACGTCCTATCCTGGACCTGCCTACTCTAAATACCTTTTTGGTGATTCCAAAATTCAAGATGCTGACTCTTCACCAGTTGCTTCCTATGCTAAGCAAAGATGCTTGGTTGACAGCACTAAATTTAAAGGAAGCATACCTGCACATCCCAATCAAGCAAATGAAGGAGCCCAGATAGAGACCTGTTTGCCTCCCCCCAGAACGATCAATTGGAAAAATTTTGCACAAGGACTCCCCACAGACAAGCTTGGAAGGTAGATGCTCTATCCTTCAGATGGAAAAACCTATCGGTTTATGCCTTTCCTCCTCTGCCTCTGCTCTCCAAAGTACTACTAAAGATCAAACAAGACAAGCCAAGGATGATTGTGATTGCACCAGCCTGGCCACGCCAACACTGGTACCCCCTCCTGTGCAGTGTCACTGTTGGCCCCATGGCACCTGCCTCAGACTCCTACCCTGCTGTCTCAGCAGGAGAACCAGATTCCAGACCCTCAGCTTCAAACACTGAACCTAGCAGCCTGCCTAATTACATAAGCTCTCCTTTATCATCCCTCAGTAAACCAGTGGTGGATGTCACTTTAGAGGCAAGGGGGCCTAGTTCTAGAAAAATCTGATGCTGAAAAATGGAAAAGATTCTGTGCCTGGAACCAGTCTCAAGGGATGAGCTCAGCAGTGCCCAATTTACCTCAGATTTTACAATACTTAACTGAGATGCTTCACAAGGGCCTGTCTTTTTCCTAAATGAAAATTCACATCTCAGCCATTTCAGCTCATTATAACACAGAACCTCCCCTCTTCTCTCATCCACTCCTCAAGCAGTTCCTCGGGGGGACCAAAAATTTAAGACCACCCAGGAGAGCTCCAACCCCAGCCTGGGACCTTAACTTTGTGTTGGAGAAACTCACCCTTCCTTCTTTCGAGCCAGCTGCTACTGCAGATTTAAAATTCCTTTCTTGGAAAACAGCTTCCCTGTTAGCCATCACTTCAGCAAGAAGGGTATCTGAATTACAGGCCATTATGGCAGTGGAGCCTTTCATCATCTTTCTTGCGGACAGGGTGTCCCTCAGGACCAGTCCCTCTTTCATGCCAAAGGTGGCATCCAGTGTGGCCTTTAATCAGTCCATTCATTTGTCAACCTTCTTTTCTAATCCACAGAACAAAGGGGAACAGATACTGCAATTCTTAGATGTGCACAGACAACTTAGATTCTACTTGGACAGGACTAAACCTCAAAGGAAATCTGAACAACTACTGGTGGCAATTGCTGCAGGGACAGCGGGGAAGGCTGTTTCAAAGCAAAACATTTCCAAATGGATAAGCCTTTGGATTTATTTCTGCTATAAGCACCATGGAAAACCTATCGCCCAGGGGATCAGACCCCACTCAACCAGGGCTGCATCTACCTCTACAGCCTTTCTCAGAGGTGTACCTACCAGGGACATCCTAGAAGCTGCTACTTGGAGTTCTGTACATACTTTCACCAAGCATTACCATTTACCAGTTTTCTCTAAATCCAGAGCTGGCTTTGCCACTGCAGTTTTGCAGGGCCTTATAGCTGGTCCTAATGCTATCTAAATTCCTCCCCCCATCCTTAGCTTTGGGAATCTAGCCAAATGTAATGACTGCAGCAGTGAAACATGAACATAGTACAGTTGTGTACACTTAAATTTAAATATTTGAGTGTATTCACTGTTACAATCCTGGCTACCCTCCCTCCAGTCCCCTGACTTTTTTTTTGGCTATACCTCTTCTCTCCTTTTCAATGCTTAAAAGCTTTTTGGTGTGTTTGCTTTTTTGTTTGAGGTATAACCTTGTATATTTATAGATTTAATTGCTTCCCATTAGGGGGCACCTGACACCTGGGGCAAGAAAAACTGATGTACCGACGTAGAACCCAAGACTTTAATAAGGCTAACTGAGGGCTACTGCAAGCAGATAACCCTAATGTAATGACTGCAACAGTGAATACACTCTACCATCTACATTTATGGTAAGTGTACACAGCTGTACTTTCCTTCTCCCAAGACCGGCAAGAGAGGCTTTCACTTTCCCATTGTAGGGACCTCAGCAGCCACAAAGGATGTGGCTAACCTCGGGCCACAGTGGCTGTAGGTGCTACCCCTGAGGGCATCTGGGGTAAAAGATGAGTGGTCTGAGGAACAAGATGTTCTTCGTGTTTCACTGTTGCCGCCATTACATTTGGGTAATCTGCTTGGAGGTTTCCCTCAGTCGGCCTGATTAACAAAGTCTTGGGTCCTGCGTTGGTTGCTGTCCCTTCCATGACGTCAGGTCGTCAGGGGTATAGAATATGCAGCCGATGCCATTACGTCAGTCTTTCTTGCCATGCGGTGCCCGAAGCAGAAGCAGTTCACAAGTGCCGGTCGGCCGACTCATGAAATTTTCGTTTTCGAGTTTCAGATCCGAAGTCTTCAACTTAAAGCTAAGTACCCCATTGGGGAAACTTTTTCTTGCTCCTTACCGATGTCAGTAAAAGTTAATAATTGCATTAGTTGTGGAAAGCAAATACCTCAAAGAATTTCATTTGTACTGTATTCCTTGCCTAGGCCCTGACCACGACATACCTTGCTGTCGGTTTTGTGCTTTATTTAATCAGCGCACTATCAGTCTGTATATTTTTGCCTCTAAATATTTTTTTAAATCCATAAATGTCTGTTAGCCATCCGAGTACCGGGATTCTGAAAAAAACACAGATATAAAGACCAGACAACCCGCCACAGTCCAAAACTGTCGATGATGCTTCTAAGCCAGTCGCCAGTTCGCAGTCCCTGATACCCGCTACTTCTGTTTCACAGGCCTCTACTGAGACCCATTTGGAGTCCAATATGCCGCGTGATACTTCAACTATGGAACTTGCGGAAGTCTCTACCTTGGATGGGTCCGGAGCCACTGTGCAGGTACCGGCTTCTGAGGGTGTATTCAGGCCTACTGACTTGCATATTAAATCGACACCTCCTTCATTACTAAGGCCTAAATCTCGATCCATGTCAAAAAAACTGACGCCCAGGCCACATGCTCAGGCCCCTATACCTAAAAAAACAAATGATAAAAATGGCTGAAGATCTAATAACACTAATCAGGGGTAGTCAACCCCCCCCCCCCCCCCCAGAGGACTAGGGCTGAGCTTGATTATGAATCTTCTGATCAGGATTCTGTTTTTTAATTCTTCCAATGACCTGGATTTGTCCATACCTACTTATGAGGATTCTGATGCAAAGGATTCCATTCCCTCTGCCCCCCCCCCCCAGGACTTTTCTTTTGGGGAAACTTTACATACCTTAAGGGAGCATTTTCACTGGGAGTCAGGAATTTTCTGAATCTAAAAAAAGGCTTAGGGATTTCCTCCTACCTCAGCATAGGCCTTTGGCTATATCTCCTGTGCTAGACATTGTTGATGTGTTTGCGGAATCCAGTATGGCCCCTGATTCCCTGCCTCCGGCTCCTAGTAAACCTGACAGATACTACAGGGTTCCTGAGTCCCACAAGTTCCTTTTCAAAAATCCTGTTGCGGATCCAGAAACCATTTCTCAGGGGCCCAAGGGCATTAAGGCTTCTACTGCTGAAAATCCTACCCCTTCTGATAGAGACTCCAGGGCGCTGGGTAGATGGGGTAAAATGGTTTAATTCTGCAACCTTGGCAATCAAGGCTTTAAACTGCCAATTTCATATGTTAAAATATCAGCATATTATTGGACTGCTTAAACAGAAAATGATGTTCATTTCTGACTGTGTGGAAAATAAAGATTTGCAGGATTTATTGCATTCTGCTGAACAAGTTGGAAAACCTACTTTGCAATGTGGTTTTGAATCTTTAGAGGCCTCTTGCAGGGCTGCTGTTACTGGGTCTGTACTTAGAAGGCATGCTTGGCTTAAGGAGCAATCTCTGCCTGATCATGTTAAAGCAAAATTGTTGGATGCTCCTTTAAATCAGGACTGCCTGCTTGGCAGTAAGGCTGAAGAAGTTCTAAAAAATATGGAAGATGAAGCTGAATCTGTATAAACTGTAAAACATTTCTTACAAGTGCAGCCTCCAAGATTTAGTAAGTACTGGCCTACTAAGAATTGGTCCTTTCCAGCTCCTTCCAGATCCTCTCAAGCCAAACCCAGACACACCAAAAGCACCAGGTTTCAGTCCCAAAGGACACTCAGAACTAAGCAATAGAGGGCCTCCAGTTCCAAATCTGGAAATAAGACAGCCCTCTATGGTAAACAGTCTCAATGAATTCCCTTTAAAATTATCAAGCACTTGTTTTAGCCACCCCTTTGGGAGGAAAGATTGCTCTTCATGCACAAAACTGGGAACTCATAACCCAGGGCAAATGGGTTTTAAATGTAGTGTCCCAGGGATACCGATTTCATTTCCACACGTTGCCAACACCAAACGGGTGGCTAGACCTGCCCCCAAATCAGTGGCAGAGGCTCAGAAACAAGTTATTTCCCCTCTTAAGCATGGGGACTATTCAGCCGATACCAGAAGAGGAAAAGGGACAAGGTTTCTATTCCAGGCTTTTTCTGGTACCTTGAAAAGACAAATCATGGTGTCCAATTCTGGACCTGTCGACTCTAAACACCTTTCTGGACATTCCAAAATTCAAGATGCTGACTCTTCACCAGTTACTTCCTATGCTAGCAAAGATGCCTGGTTGGCAACTCTAGATTTAAAAGAAGCTTACGTGCATATCCCAATCAGGGAATCCTGCAGAAGATACCTATGCTTCAAAGCAGGCTACTTGCATTATCAGTTCTCTGCACTGCCCTTTGGCTTGTCTGCTGCGCCCAGGGTATTCACAAAGTGCCTGGCTCCAGTAATTGCATTTTGCCGGCAAAGAAATATTCAAATATATCCATACCTGGATGATTGTCTAATTCAGGCAGAAAACCAGGCCATACTTCTAAATCATCAGGCATTGTAGAAAGGGTTCTAACTTGTGTAGGGGTATACCATTCCTAGGTGCAAGCTTGAACTGCCCAGATGGCTTTCCTCACGCCAGAAAAGCAAATTCATTTGGTGACTTACTTCAAACAAGTGTCCACAAAAATACTGCAAGCCTTGGGGTTCATGGCCTCTTGCATTCTTTTAATTCCATATGCAAGACTGCATATGAGGAAACTTCAGTGGTACTTAAAAAGTCTATGGAGTCAACATTGTCACAGCCTGGAAACAATGATTCCTATCATACCTTGCCTACGCCTGCAGTTCCTATGGTGGGCAGATGCCTGCCACCAAAACAAGGGACTGCCATTCACACTACCCCTACTGCCCAAACCCTAACTACAGACGCATCAGACTATGCATGGGGGGGCTCACCTGGCAGGGAAGTGCATTCAGAGCAAATGGAACCCAAATCAAGTGCATCTACATATCAGTCAAAAAGAAATGTTAGCTGTACAGAATGCTCTGACAGCATTCAAGGACAACATTCATCCAGGACAACTAATGGTAAAGACGGGACAACACCATGGTTATGTGGTACATAAACAAGCAGGGGGTACACATTCCTATCCCCTCTGCAGACTAGCCATGGCATTGTGGAACACAGCCTTGAGCTACCACTTCTGTCTTAAGAAGCATGAAGTTTGTTTTGGAGAATTTGTTTTACCATGGATTCCTTAATGGGGGGTGGGGGCAGGATGTGGATATCTAGGGTAATTGGCTTGTGGTCGGATCGGACCAATGAGGCATTGACTTCAGGTGTGGTACATCGGTCACTCATGTTGGTAATGACTAGATCTAGGATATTATTGCCCCTGGTGGGGTGTGGATAAGTTGATCCAGGGCATTGGAGTTTATGAATTCCAGAAAGTGTTGAGCGAAGGAGTTGATACACGAGTAGTTTTCCCAGATGTTCATCGTGTTTCACTGTTGCAGTCATTACAATTGGGTTATCCTGCTGGCAGACTACCCGTAGTCGGCCCAAGTTCCAAAGTCTAGGTCCGGTGTCTGTTGCTGTCGCCTCCTCCCTGACGTCAGTCCGCCAGAGGTATAAAACATGCAGCCGATGCCATTTTCTTCAGTCTTTCTTGCCGTGTGGTGCCCGAAGCAAAAGCAGTTCGCAAGTGCCGGTCGGCCGACTTCTGAGATTTTCAAATTCAAATTTCAGATCCGAATTCTTCATTAAAGCTAAGTACCCCTTTGGGGAAACTTTTTTTTCTTGCTCCAGACTGATGTCAGAAAAAGTTAATTGTAGTTCTTGTGGGAAGCAAATACCTCATAAGGATTTTCATTCTTACTGTATTCCTTGCCTAGGCCCTGACCACGACATTGCTAGTTGTCTGTTTTGTGCTAGATTTTACCAACGCACTATTAAGCGTTGGTACGATTTTGCATTTTATTACTTTGGCAGAAGATTCAATTATATAATGCCGTTGGAACAGCCAACTACCGGAGTTTACAAAAAGCTCAAAGAAAAAGAAAAGGACAGGCATCCGAGGTCCAAAACCGACTACGAGGCTTCCGTTAGGCCTGTCACCGGTTCGCCGGTTCTCAGTGAGGCGCTTTCTCAGCCCCTGACACCCGCTACCTCAGAGCCACAGTTCGCTTCAGACTCCCATGTGGAGCCAACTAGGCCGCTGCAAACTCAAGGTATTGAACACACAAACTTTTCCCTCAGATGGGTCCGGAGCCGCTGAGCAGGCATCGGCGGGTGTTTTCAGGCCTACACAGTTATATGTAAAGCCATCTTCAGCTTCAAAGGCAAATACTAAAGCAGCTGTAAAGACAAAGAAACAAGTACGGCATTCTCCTGGACAGGCCTCCATGCCTGAAAAACAGATGCTTAAAATGGCCGAAGACCTAATTACTTTGATCCCCCTCTTGATAAGAGGCCTAGGCAAGAGAATATGAATCTTCAGATCAGGTTTCCATTTCTTCTGATTCCTCTTCTGAACAGGAATATTCCCTTCCTCTCCGTGAGGATTCTGATGCTGAAGAATCTATCCCTCCAGCCTCACCTCTTGAGGATTATTCTTTTGGGGAAACCCTGCATACTATGAGGGAGCATTTCCATTGGGAGAGCCAAGATTACTCAGAATCCAAGAAAAGGCTCAGACTTCCTTTTATTACCCCAGCACAGGCCCCTTGCTCTATTCCTCCTGTTTTAGACATTGTAGATGATGTATTTTCAGAGTCCAGTCTGTCTCCTGACTCTTCACCACCGGCTCCTGTTAAGCCAGACAGATACTACAGGGTTCCCGATTCTCATAAATTTCTTTACAAAAACCCTGCTGCTGACCCAGAAACTACATCTCAGGGTCCCAAGGTGGTCAAGGCTTCCACTGCAAAAAACCCTATCCCCTCTGATAGGGATTCAAGGGCCCTGGACAGATGGGAGAAAAAGATTTATACTTCTGCTACCTTGGCTGTAAGAGCTTTAAATTGTCAGTTTCATATGCTTAAATATCAGCAATATCTTGTCACAGCTTAAACAGAAAATGTTGACAAATTCAGAATGTGCAGAAAAGGAAATGCAGGATTTATTGCATGCAGCTGAACAATTGGGAAAGCATACTTTGCAGTGTGGTTTTGATTTTCTAGAGGCCTCTTGCAGGGCCACAGTTGCAGGTTCTGTCGTTAGGAGGCATGCTTGGTTAAAAGAACAGAATCTGCCCGATCATGTTAAAGCAAAGCTGTTAGATGCTCCATTACAACATGATACCTTGTTTAGTGTTAAAGAAAATTGAGGACAAAACTAAATCTATGCAAACAGTAAAGGATTTCTTACAGGTACAACCTCCCAGATTTAGTAGGAACTGGCCTACAAAGATTTGGTCCTTTCCAGTGTCAGGCCACAAAGAGGCAGATAGACACCCCAGAGGCAGATCTCCGCCCCAAGGCTCATACAGACCTAAACAATGGGGTGCTTCTACCTCCAAAAGCGGCGAGGAAAAATCACAGCCATACAGGGAACAGTCTTGAATGACTTTCCCCTGCAAACACCAAGCACTTGTCTTCTGGCAGCACCTTTGGGAGGAAAACTAGCACTTTTTTCACAAAATTGGCACATGATCACCCAGGACAAATGGGTCTTAAATATCGTATCTCAAGGCTACAAGTTCCACTTTCACACCCTGCCAAGGCCAAACAGTATGCCAGACCTGCCTCTCAATCAGTGGACTGAGGCACAAAAACAAGTTTTATCCCTCATGGACATGAGAGCCATTCAGCAAGTGCCACAGCAAGAGCAGGGACAAGGATTTTACTCAGGGCTATTCTTGGTACCCAGAAAGGACAAAGCCTGGAGACCAATGCTGGACCTGTCTATCCTAAACACATTCCTGGATATTCCAAAATTCAAAATGTTAACTCTGCAACAGCTTCAGCCCATGCTGGGCAAGAAGGCTTGGCTTGTGACTTTAGACCTAAAAGAGTCATACCTGCATGTCCCAATCAGACAATCATGCAGAACATACCTCTGATTTATAGTTGGCTCAATGCACTACCAATTCTCTGCACTGCCCTTTGGCTTATCTACTGCACCCAGGGTCTTCACAAAATGCCTAGCACCAGTAATTGCATTTTGCAGACAAAGAGGAATACAAATATATCCTTACTTGGACGACTGCCTTAGTCAAGCAGAGAACCAGGACATCCTACTACAGCATCTGGCGTTTGTAAAAAGATTACTAACAGGTCTAGGGTACACTGTAAACGAAAGGAAATCAAAGCTCGTACCCTCTCGAGATAATATTCCTGGGTGCAAGCTTAAATACAACTGCCCAGATGGCTTATCTCACGCCAGACAAGCACAGACAACTAACTACATACTTCAAAATGCTTTCAACAAAGACCCAGTTATCTGCAAGAAAAATTCTGCAGTCTTTGGTCTTCATGGCATCCTGCATACTGCTAATTCCATATGCAAGACTGTATATGAGGACACTTCAATGGTATCTGAAAAGTGTTTGGACTCAACATTGCCACAGCCTGGAAACAATAATTACCCTCATTCCCTGCCTGCAACAGGAGTTTTGATGGTGGGCAAAAGCCTGTCGCCTCAACACGGGACAGCCATTCACCTTACCCACAGCCAGACAGACATTGACAACAGATGCATCAGATTATGCCTGGGGGGCCCATATGGCAGGAAGATGTATCCAGGGCACATGGCCCGCAAGTCAAATGTATCTACATATCAATCAAAAAGAGATGCTAGCTGTTCAGAATGCTCTGACAGCTTTCAAGGATCAACTTCATCCAGGACAACAACTAATAAAGATGGACAATACTACAGTCATGTGGTCCATAAACAAGCAGGGTGGCACGCATTCCTACCCCTCTGCAGACTAGCCACAAACCTGTGGGACACAGTACTGACTTACCAAGTATATCTGCAAGCACAATTCCTGCCAGGAAGGATAAATACTCTGGCAGACGAGCTAAGCAGAAACCTTATGGATCCAGAGTGGAAATTGGATCCACAAGTCTTCAGCATGATAACAAGGAACTGGGGATGCCCGGACATAGACCTATTTGCCTCCCCTCACAACTGCTAACTACAGAGATTCTGCACAAGGACTTATCACAAGCAAGCATGGAAAGTGGATGCTGTATCTTTCAGCTGGAAAAACCCAACAGTATATGCTTTTCCTCCTCTGCCTCTCCTCCCCAAGGTACTCCTGAAGGTCAGACAAGAGAAGCCAAAAATTATACCGATTGCCCCCAGACTGGCCCCACCAGCACTGGTACCCAATCCTAAAGAGCTTGTCTCAATGCCCAGCTTGGACATTACCTCAAATTCCTCACTTGTTGACCCAAGACAGTCAGATACTGCACAGCCAACTCAGGACCTTAAATCTGGCAGCATGGCGGATAATGTAGCCATTCAAGACGCACCTCTCTCTAAAGCAGTGATGGATGTTATTTTGGAGGCCAGGAGGCTTAGCACCAGAAAATCTTATGCAGAAAAATGGAAGAGATTCTGTCCTTGGAACCAGGCACTAGGTATTGACATGACTGTTCCAAATATTCCTCAGATTTTGCAATATTTAACTGAGATGCTGGATAAAGGCCTTTCCTTTTCGTCAATTAAAATTCATGTATCTGCCATTTCAGCTCATTACAATACAGAACCACCTATTTTTTCTCATCCATTGCTAAGGCAGTACCTCAGAGGGGCCAAAAACATAAGACCTCCAAGGAGAGCACCAATACCTGCTTGGGACCCTCAACTGTCTTGGAAAAACTCACACTGCCTCCGTTTGAGCCAGCCTCTGCAGCTGATATAAAATTCTTATCCTGGAAAACAGTTCTGCTCCTAGCAATAACCTCTGCTAGACGAGTCTCAGAGTTACAGGCACTCATGGCTGTGGAACCTTCATTTTCCATCCTGACAGGGTTTCTCTAAGGACAAACCCTACATTTATGCCTAAGGTAGTGTCCAGTGTGGCCCTTAACCAAACCATTTACCTACCTTTTACCCAAACCGACAGAATAAGGGTGAGAGACTTCTGCATTCTTTGGACATTTACAGGCAGCTACGCTTCTACTTGGAGAGAACCAAAGCTTTCAGAAAGACTGAACTTCTAGTGGCATATGCTGCAGGGTCAGAAGAAAAGTCTATCTCAAAACAGACTATTTCAAAGTGCATAGGCCTCTGCATTCATTTCTGCTATTCACAGCATGGCAAAACAGTGCCTAAGGGCATTAGGCCACATTCAACCAGAGCAGCAGCCACTTCAGCAGCCTTCCTCAGAGGAGTACCAACCAAAGACATCTTAGAGGCTGCAACTTGGAGTTCAGTGCATACTTTTACAAAGCACTATCACGTACCTCTCTACTCCAAATCCAGGGCAGGCTTTGCCACTGCAGTTCTGCAGGGCCTGATAGCCTCTCCTAATCCTATTTAGCCAGCCTCCCAACCTTAGCTTTGGGATTCAACCCAATTGTAATGACTGCAACAGTGAAACATGATGAATATAGTACAGTTGTGTACCTACCATAAATGTAGATGTTTGAGTGTATTCACTGTTGCAGTCCAGGTTACCCTCCCACCATCCCCCTTTTCCTTGCTGGGACTTATCTGTACTTCTCTATTCTATACAACCTATGTGGTGTATTTGCTTGTAGATGAAGGAAAAGTTGTTTTTTGTGTATGCATGCTTATTGGCATAATTTAGCCTACCTTTTTAGGGGCACCTGACATCTGGGGCAAGAAAAACTGAAGAAAATGGTGTCTGTTGCATCTTTTATACCCCTTGCGCACTGACATCAGGGAGGAGGTGACAGCAGCCGACGCCGGACCTAGACTTTGGAACTCAGGCTGACTGCGGGTAGCCTGCCAGCAGGATAACCCAATTGTAATGACTGCAACAGTGAAATACACTCAACATCTACATTTATGGTAGGTACACAACTGTACTTTAATGGTGGGGTAGTTGAAATAGCCCATTATTAGTGTGTTTGGTTGAACCCTAGTATTTTCCAGTACATCAGTAAAAGATGAGTGGGAATCCTGGGGCATGGTGGGTGATCTGTAGCAAGCTACAATTTGGATTGCAGTTTTGCCCAGGGTTAGTTGCACTTTGATAACCTTGGCTGCATTATGTTGAGCAACTAGCCTGCAGGAGTGGATATCCTTAATGAATATGGACACACCTCCTCCTTTGGTGTTCCGGTCCAGGTTGCATGGCCGAGAAGTGTGGTACGAGTTATAGCCTGGTAGTGCAGGGGTGCTTTCTGGAGCCTTGAACCAGGTCTCAGTCACTGCACAGATGTCTATGTTCTCCATTTTAAGGAGTGCCTCAAGTGAGTGTATTTTGAGATTTAGACTTCTAGCATTGAGTAGCATCACCCTCAGTTTTTGCTTGCCTGTTCCTGTTATGGTGATGAATTTGTCATTTGAACCATGCCTAGAAGAGGCACTATAGGGGTGGCAAGAACCTTAGCCAGTATCTGTAATCCCAGGGGTGACAGGTGCAGGCCATCTCTGGCAAAGCATCGTGGTCTGTCGACCATGTCATCCCAGACAGATACTGGATCCCTTTAGAATGGCACCAGAAGCTTAGCCAATTGTTGAAGTCAATCATTTTGTCCTTGTACTGCGGCATCATTCTAGGTGATGGCAGAATGCTACTCAGAGCTAGGGTCATACCTGCCTGGGCTACAAGATCAGAGAGCTCTTCCACGTCTCTTTTCATGTAGTCCAGGGCGGTACATCTCAGGTCGTTCGCACCAACATGGACAGTGACGGTCATATGTGTACTTGTGGAGTGACCTGAGTGCGTGGGTTATGTGGCGGATCCTGTCACCCGACAGTAACCTTCTCCTTGATGTTCATCATGCATACAGCTGCAGTAATCACAGATGGGGTTCTCTGCCGTCAGGCGGGTCCTCGGTCGGCTGAATTCCAAAGTCTAGGTCCGGCGTCGGTTGGTGTCGCTCTCTCTCCTGACGTCAGTGAGGCCAGAGTATATAAGACGCAGCCGACGCCATGTTCTCCAGTCCTTTTTGCCGCGCGGTGCCCGAAGCAGAAGCAGTTCGCAAGTGCCGGTCGGCCAGCTCCTGAATTACGAAAAATTGGGAAACCGAAGTCTTCATTAAAGCTAAGTACCCCGTTGGGGAAACTTTTCTTGCCTCTGACCGATGTCAGAAAAAGTTAATAATTGTATTTCTTGTGGGAAGCAAATACCGCATAAGGATTTCCATTCCCTCTGCATACCTTGTTTAGGCCCAGACCACGCCGTCTCGGGCTGTCGCTTTTGCGCTACTTTCAATAAACGCACTATTAAGTGTCGGGCGGAGTTCGCCCAACACTTTTTTGATAAAGCCTTTGATTATAAAATGTAGTCTGAGACTCCGACTGCCGTTTTGTCCAAAAAACGCAAGGACAAGGACCGACACGCGAGGTCCGCGGTCCCCACTGACACCACGCCAAAACCGGCTACACGTGGTCCGGTTCTCGGCGAGACGCCTTTGCAGTCCCTGACTACCGACGATACTCCTTTGGCGGTGTCCTCTGTACCCGAGACCGCAGGTACCTCGGCCCTTTCCCAGACTACAACCACCAAAGCCATTGCAAATGTTGAGCCTCCTAATGTGGGCAGGTCCACTTCTACCCATGGTGTCTTTAGACCCTCATCTTCCTTTTCTATTAAGGCCTTTACTAAATCCAAAGCAGCCAGGCATCCCA